>NW_024082086.1:3171-4909 GCF_003009895.1 Hyaena hyaena | reverse complement strand
CCCCTATGACCCAGCAATAGCACTGCTAGGAATTTACCCAAGGGATATAGGAATGCTGATGCATAGGAGGACATGGACCCCAATGTTCATAGCAACACTCTCAACAATAGCCAAAACATGGAAAGAACCTAAGTGTTCATCAACGGACGACAAATGGATCAAGAAGATGTGGTTTATCTATACGATGGAATACTACATGGCAATGAGAAAGAGTGAAATCTGGCCATGTGTAGCAACATGGATGGACCTTGAGGGTGTTATGCTGAGCGAAATAAGTCAGGCAGAGAAGGACAAATACCATATGTTTACATGTATAGGAGGATTAGGAGGAACTTAATGGAGGACCGCGGGGGAGAAGAAGGGGGAAATAGTGAGGGAGGGGGAGAGAGGGAAACCATGAGAAACTCTTGAATACTGAGAACAAACTGAGGACTGATGGGTGGGGGGGGGGAGATGGGCATGGAGGAGGGCACTTGTGGGGATGAGCACTGGGTGTTATATGGAAACCAACTTGACAATAAACTATTTGTAAACACACACACACACAAAATTACTTGAATACCAAAAAGTTGGTGAGGACATGGAAAACAATGAGTAAAACTGATCGATTTCTTTCCAAAACTAGTAAAAAACAAATGTGTTATTTGTGCAATATCACAAATTATGACAAACTTAAGGACTAACATGACACACACTTATCATTTCACAGTTCTTGAGAGTCAGCAATCTGAGCACAGTTTAGATTTGTCCTTGACTTCAGGGTCTCTCATGAAGTTGCAATTAAGGTATCAACTAGGCTTTATGTTTCATTTCAAGGTCTAATTTGGGAAGGCTTAAATTTAAGCTCATTTATGTGGTAGTTACTGGGATTCATTTGTTTATGGGCTGTTGGATTGAGAGTCTCATTTTCTAGCTGGAAGTTGGCTAGTGGTCACCCTTAGTTGCGGCCACATGGGCCTCACTGACATGGCAGCTTCATCAAACCAGCAAGGGAAAGAGTAAATCGCATCAGCTAGATAGAGGTTATAAATGTCTTTAATCACAGAAGTGGCATCTTTAGTGTATTCTGTTGTTTAGAAGCAAGTCAGTAGGAATAGCAGGAGGTGAAGATCACTGAAGGCCATCTTAGAGTCAGCTCACCACAGAATATTGCTTGTAAGAGAATCTCCTTGCAGTTAAAAAAGCGACACATTATTTTCGATCTAAGACCTATGTGTCTGCCTCTGTGTGTGTGAACACACTCACACACATATATATAGCTAAATTATTGTGTTAAATTTCCATTTGTTTCAAAACTGTAAAGAAACTGTAAACAAAACCAAGTTTCAGGATTCTTTTCTTATAAGCAGTTAATGGGTTTTTAAATTTTTATAATTTGACCCCCCCAAACATAATTTTCTTTTTTAAATTTTTTATGTCTTTATTTTATTTTGAAAGACAGAGACAGAGAGTGAGTGGGGGAGGGGCAGAAAGAGAGGGAGACACAGAACCTGAAGCAGGCTCCAGGCTCTGAGCTATCAGCACCCAGCCCGATGTGGGGCTCAAACCCACAGACTGTGAGATCATGACCTGAGCCAAAGTCAGTAGCTCAACCAACTGAGCCACTCAGGTGCCCCATAAAGCCTAATTTTCATAGATGGTATGTGTTGTATTATAATGAGCAGGAATGCATTTTCTTTTTTTTTCTTTTTTTTAATTTTTAATGTTTATTTCTGAGAGAGAGAGGCAGTGTGAGCAG
>NW_024082086.1:0-3164 GCF_003009895.1 Hyaena hyaena | reverse complement strand
TGGCTGTCAGCACAGAGACCAATGTGGGGCTCAAACCCACTAACCATGAGATCATGACCTGAGCCCAAGCTGGACGCCTAACCGACTGAGCCACCCAGGCGCCCCAGGAATGCATTTTCAAATGTAGTTGAAGAAATAATGAGATCATGCTTATGCCTTTAAAAAATCAGGCCTTCATACTTCCAATAGGGACATAATGTAATTAAGACAATTGTATAAATTATAACACTAGGCCACCTTCTGATCCATAATTAACCTAAGCTGATAAAGGTACTAATAAGTCAAATACAATAAAAGGAAAACTACAAAAGTGTTCAAAATAGACCAAAGAATCCTCAATGGAAACAAGAGCTTGTACAGTTTCACCACCCAGGTTACCTGATTTTGTTGGAGTTTTGTGACTTGCCTGTCTTGGAAATACTTATAACTATCAAATGGCTACAGATCTCCTATATCCCTTTGAATCATGAGTGTTTTATGAAACATTTACATTTGAATACTAACATATATGGCACCTCAAATACAGTCAGTCATGTGTTCATTAATTAACCATTTCATAATTTTTATATAGTCCTAGTTTGTTTTAAGGTGAATAGTACAGATTTAAGTCATTGAGAAAAGATATTAAAAGTTATAGCCAGGGGCACCTGAGTGGCTCAGTCAGGTGAGCATCTGACTTCAGCTTAGATCATGATCTCACAGTTTGTGACTTCGAGACCCAGGTCAGGCTCTGTGCTGACAGCTCAGAGCCTGGAGCCTGCTTCAGATTCTGTCTCCCTCTCTCTCTCTGCCCCTCCCCCACTCATGCTCTGTCTTTCTCTCTCTCTCTCAAAAATAAATAAACATTAAGGAAGGAGTTATAGCCAGCTATTGTAAATTGTAGGGGGAAACCACTGAATGAGGTCGTAGTACCAAAGAATGAAGGGTATCTTTGAGAAATGAAAATAATTATAAATTTAATTAAAATGTTAAATTGTCAGAAAAGAGGTCATAATCATCAGGTTTAATTCTAAGTTCATTATCTTGTACCCTCATATGTTCTTTCCATTTTAAAATGTATATTGTATAAAATGTATAGTGCATATTTGTCATTTAACGAATAATGGGTATTTTCAGTGGATGAACTAAGAAGATAAGAATTATAAATTTAGTAATTTCTATTTGTGTGCTGTTTAGTCTCTTTAAATATCTGAACTAGTAAATTTTTGATAATATTAGGGCCTAATACAGTGATGGATTTCAATATACTCAATTGTCTTTATATTATGTAAGCATTCTTTGACTCATTAAATTGTAAGGTAAGTGTTGCCAGCTTATTAAACTTATGATTATATATATGATATATATATGATAGTTACGTATAATAAAGTTTGCAAGGTTATTATGCATATTATGTATTAAGTGATGCAAAACATTATATACTATAGAAAATGTAGATGGAATGTGCATATAAGCTCCTGTTGGAATGACTGTAGCTGTTGACCTTTAACTCTGGGGTGGGAAAAGGAGTAACCTAATATGCTGATAATAGCACTCCCCTAGAAAAGTAAGAATTTCTTTAGCTGCATGGTGCTGGAAATAAATCACCATATTCCCCTAGGCTGTGTTCTCAGCATCTATCGTATAAAGAGTGGGGAAAACAGCCTTTATGAACCAATGTACGTATCAATGTTATGTTCTAGAAATCTTCATAGATGTACCAAAAGCCATAGGAATTATAGATATCCTTTATTTTCTGCCTTTGTGTTATAGGAATAGGTTTAAAACATTCTAGTTTTCTGTCCTTTATTTCTGTAACTCAACCAAGCGAATAAATCTAGTATGTGAGAGGAGCTCTGTACAATGAATTATCTTCTATAAAACGCTGAAGTGTAAATTTTCTGCATAACAGAAACTTCAGAAAGTTTTCAGCACAACAAACATGATGGTGATGACCGAAGCTACTGATAAGGTTTCAAAATGGCAGATAAATCTTTTAACAGTGTTTATATTTTATACTGATTTTAACATACTATAGGAAATGAATTCTGCTAAATTAGTCTTTAATCATTGTAAATATTGATATGACAATTAGTCCTAATAAGCTTTTTATGTTTTGTACCATACAATCCTTGAGTTGCCATTTCGTTTCTCAAAGCAATTTTATCCGTATAACTAAATATCAATGAATTACAAAAATATTCTGGAAAACTTTTTATGTTACTGTTATTTTATAAGGGAAATAATGAGTAATCCCTCTGATGGTTATTCAAGCATAAAAGGATAGAAATATCTCTGGCACTAAATTTATTTCATCTCAGTTTGGTTGCCAAAAGTATAAAGAAATATACATGTTGTACATACAGTTTGTATCCTCTAAGTGATATATTCTGGTCTGTAAAACTAAACCCATGGGTAACTACATTTGAGGTTCTTACTAACTGAATTTATTTCCTGATTGAAGTATCCCTTGGGTGAAAAATATGGTATTTTATGTACATAATATAGTAATTTTCAAGCCTTGTGTTTTTCAAGTTTGGTGTTTTTATTTAAGAAACTCAACCTTCTGGGTTAAATGTTGCCTTAACAGAAAGGGGATCTTGAAATGTAAACTGTGAGTCTAACAGTGTTAAAAGTGCAGTTATGTTTAATATGGTCTATTTCCTAGTAAATCATTGTAAAGAAGCTTATAAAATGTGCTGCATTTCTGCATGTCTCAGAAATAGAAATAATCAAAAGATATGTGATATTGATCATATATTCCTACTCCATCACTAAATAAATTTTTCCCTATTATTTATTTATTATTTTCTGTCATGAGAAGTCTCACGACTTTCTGTTTCACAAACAACTGAATCATTCCAGTGAAGAAATTTCAGTATAAGTCCAAATGCTCTTTGAACCACAAGAGTCTTTGTATTGGATTTCACACTAGCACTAGATGCTTTTGGCTCTTCTACGTTTTTGCATTAAATTTTGGTGTGTTTATGGGGTGCCTGAGTGGCTCAGTTGGTTAAGCATCTGACTTTGGCTCAGATCATGATCTCATGGTTTGTGAGTTTGAGACCCAGGTCAGGCTTTGTGCTGACAGCTCAGAGCCTGGAGTCTGCTTCAGACTCTGTCTCCCTCTTTTTCTAACCCTCCTCCCCTGCTTGTTCTCTCTCTCTTTCCTACCCTCTCTCTCA